>NC_056750.1:729215921-729243421 GCF_019279795.1 Protopterus annectens
ACAGAAAGAGTACAGTTTTACTCTATGAAGGCCAGTTGTATGATAGGACTACAATATGAAGTCATGATGCTCCCAAGGACAACACTGATGATAAATGCTGTTTGCAGCACTATTCTGTATGGTGGTGTTATATGAAATGACCTTGTATGGATCAGACATGGTGTATATTATTGTTTTACGTGTGCAGGGATCTTTAGTGACAGATCATTACTTCTTAAAAAATGTGCATAAATATTCAAAACTTTTGTATTATACTGTATGGTGTCTGTGATAGCAAGATAGACCGCTTACATATATGAGGTCTATCTTGCAAGTGCATAAAGATGACATTTCGGTGCATACTTCTCAATTTCTTAGTGCAAGAAATCTGGACAAAGTCTAAAATAATGTGGGGAAAAAGGCTGAAATGTATAGACAGATATTAAATATTACTTTTATAAACTTAGAAGTTTGTTAGAATAACAGGTTTGTGTTAGCATTTATTTTCTGAAGGATATATATATATATATATATATATATATATATATATATATATATATATATATATATATATATATATACAGGGCTAGATTCAATACAGTTTACACAGTGCACTAAGACCATGTGCATGTCGTGGCATGATCATCCATAATAGAGCACCATTTTGTATTATGGCATGTAGAGCTGTGCAAACATGGTAAACATCATGGCATGTTAATTATCAGCATAAACAGCTGAATTGTATGCTAATCAACCAATCTGAGATACAGGAGCTATACAACAAGCTATAAAGCAATCATGTAGCCTTAGTGCAGGATTTCCTGTGAATTCTAAAACCTATTGGAATACAGACACAAAAACTGGTCTACATGGAAAAAATGTTAGGGGCTGCTGTTGCTCTTGTTCATGTGTATGTGCAGCAGGCCCAAGTCTACGCTGCTGCTGCTGCTAATAGACCATGGCCAAGAAGGAGAATGGTATTTAGACCCCATTTCACTTTTCACAAACTGCATGAGGTGGAAATTGTAGTGAGATATAGGATGAATAAAGACACACTACAGGAATGCTGCAGCCTTTGTCATCCTCAACTGAAAGCAAGGGCAAACAGAGCAGAACCAATACTGTTGGAGACTAAGATATGAGTAACATTTAGAATATTAGCTACAGGAACCTTTCAGAGACCGACAGGAGGACATTCTGGGGGTGTGGCAGGCATCAGCATCCAGGATTCCTGAATGCTGTTATACAACATACCTATGACTACATATATTTTCTCCATACCTGATGACAGAGCCACAACTATGCAGGAAGTCTGTCCTGTAACACACTGCTCTAAAGACTTTGGTGCTATATACTGTACACATGTTGAAATTAAACCACCACCTGGGGAACAGGGAATGGTGTACATAAATAGAAAGGGCTTCCACTCCATTTACTGCTAGGTTGTGTGTAATGCTAAGGGAATCATCCTGAATGTATATGCTGGCAAGCCAGGCAGTTACCATGGATCACATATCTGGCAGAACTCACAACTGTATCTAATGTTTTCTAGGGGGGATTTTCCACAGGGTCATTTACTGGGAAATGCAGGTTATGCACTTGAACTGTGGCTGGTGACACTCATCAGAAATGCACACACACCAACTGAAGAATGCTGTAAAAAGGCAAACACTCAAACAAGAAATATCATAGAGCATGTGTTCAGGCTGCTGAAGTCATGGGTCCAGTGCCAAGCTACATCTTGAGGAGTCTTGCAGTACAATCCCAGTACATGTGCTGAAATTTTCACCATCTGTGTCATGCTTCATGGTATTATTCTGAGAAAACAGCTTCAGCAGAAACACCAAGGGGAAGGGCCACACATCCCACCACTAACGGCTAGGTCACTAAAGCCACACGCAGGTGAGCAGTTAGAGAAAGAACCACTATGAGCTGAGTGTAGGCAAACATAGGTGTGCAAAATATGATCTTGCACTGGCCAAGACGGAACAGACAGCACACACACACTAACCGCATAAGGGGCTAAAACCTTTATCCTGTGCATATACATACAGTAACATTGATGGCAGGCTGTGCTCACAACCTTTACTTACCCATGTAATAGCTGTGTACTGCAAGCATCAGACAGTCAGCGCCAAATTAAAATTATTGCAACTGCTGGACTTCCAAGGTAAGTGCTGAACCTGAAATAGAAAAATAAATGTCTAAGAACACAAATGAATGGCATAGCCTTGTATACTGTTTCTTGGTAATGTAAGTAAGTGTAAGGAGGATGATTTTACAGCAATAGCATCAATTTGCTACAGCATTGACTTATGTCAATACATGTGTTTTATATCAACTAATAGGCAATCATGCATCAAAGACTCACACATTCACACCTCTCAAATGTACAGATTTTCACAGAATGTCTACAACTTGGCCTCACAGTTTAGTACTGGCAAATCATTAAACATTGACCCTAGAAAATAATGACACAGAGGGGTGTGGCCTAGGTGGCTAACTGAGAGCAGCAACAGGTGAAAACTCTGTGACTGAAAACTTTTCTCTGACAAAAAATGTAATCACAGAATTAAAATTTAAAGATACTTGCTAGCTATTTTTATTCTTTAGTAGTAAGTGAAAACATTTATAGCTTCATTGTTCTTTAAAAGCAAGAATTTCAACTGTTTGGTTAAGAGAGAAGGGCCTTCAACAGGAGTCTCTGAAGAAATGGTGCTCAGGATTCTTGTTAAAAAAAAAGACATTCGGTCAATATTATCTAGTATATAGGATATATTAGTTAAAATAGGCAAACTGGATACAAAACTAGAATGCTTCAAAAAAGAAACCAGAAAGAGGATGGAACATTTTGAAGCTATTATGAAATAACAAGGGAAACAAATCAGCAATATGGAAGAGATTTTGAATGATCATGAAAGCAGAATAATTCAAGATGAGACTCAGACTGAATTTCTTTTAAAACAAACAAAATGGCTCATAGAAAAACTCAATGAGGAGTGTCGCCAGGATGAGACAAGGATAGCAGCACTTTTTCACTGCTCTACATATATTTCTGACAGGAAAGTTTATCCCTAAATAATCCTAAACAGTTCAAATCAGTGAATTTCCATAGTCTTTGGTATCTTAAATGATTATATTAAAATAATTTTCAGTAATCTAATAATTTTCCTGTCAGAAACTGTGAAAAAAATAATTTCCTTCACTGTATCCAGCAACATCATTAGCTACACTAATGCAGCACTTCAGGATTCTTTGTTCAGGAAAGAGCATCAGTCACTACTGTCTCATATTTAGGAATTGTCATTGATAATGGACAGATTGGATACTAAAACTGATGATTTTAAGAAAGTCTGTTCCAACAAATGGAACAAATTATTGAAGCTCTACAAATTCATAAAAGTCAGATCTCAGGCATTGAAGAATTAAAGAATCTCTTAATATTACGGATTGAAGACTAAATGGAGAGAACAACAATGGATGTTTGTTGCAGCAAAATAAAATCCTTTTAGCCAAAATAAATGATCTTGAAAACAGATCCCAAAGAAAAAACATTTTGTATTTTTGGTCTTCCTGAAGGAACTGAAGGCAGCAACATAATTCATTTTCTAACAACCTGGCTCCCTAAGACTTTAGATCTTCCTGAAGCTCTTTCAGGATAGAGAGAGCACACAGATCCCTGGTTAAACCATCTGTAAAATCTGGTTCTTCTCCGAGATCAATTGTGGTGAAATTTATTTCATCTCAAGATTAAGAACTGGTACTTAAAACTTCCTGGGCTAAGTCATCACTTAAATTTGATGGAAATATCATGCATTTTGACAATGACTATCCAACAACAGTGATGTCAAAAAGAAAACAATTGCTTCCACTTATAAGAGAATTTAAAAGAAGCAAACAAAAGTATGTTTATTGTTTCCAGCTAGACAGAAGATTTTTTTTTTCAAATGGTGTCAAACTCTTCAAGGATCCTGACCCAGCTTTGTCATATCTACAAACAAATAACTTTCTTGAACATATACAATGACATGTATTGGGCTAATATATCCTGAAAGAGACCTATAGAGTCAAATGGAAACAAGACAAACAAGAAGAAGAAAAAAAAAGGGAACAATGAAGAACTCTCCCTTTCCCTTGTTCTTATTCACAAAAAATCTAACCGGGTTTCAAAAACTATTTCTTTTCTTTTTGTAAACATGTTTACCTTTAATTTTGTGTATATTCTTGCCAAAAAAAATGAAACAATAACAAGAATAATATAAATAGAAATCTGAGTACTAGAAAGCAGACTGTGAATGTAAGTTAATTTAACTTTTCTTCTGCATTATGTTTTTTTATTTTACAGTTAACTGATAATTCCTTTTATAAGTAGGAACAAATTGTTATTCATCTTCTTTAACAGAAATATTCAACTTTCACACTAATATACAATTTGAAGGTTTCTGTTTAAAATTGCTTACTTAAAAAGTATTGCATATTTCATGTATGTAACAGAATTGAATGTTGTTTGAGATGTAGCTGAATTTAAACTTTTTTAACTTGTATAGCTACATTTACTAATTTGAACACAGCACATATTCTTAGTAATATTTTTGATGCTATTAGGAAAGGTAACAACAGTTTTAATTTCTAACGGTTGCTTAAATAATGCATCATACATAAATAATAGATAAACACTTTTACTTTAATGTAGAAAGAATAGAAATGTTCTGATGCAACCACTCACTAGAGTGAGTGAAGATGATAAAGATTTGTCTTTTATGATATTTTAACTTGAGTAGTTGAGGTACTTTAAATGGCTTTACACTCCTTTTGTAGATGAAAGAACAGGCTTAATGTTAAAAGTAATGAAAAACTTTGTCATTTATAGGTTGTGCTTATGTAAAGAGAGTCTGTGTGGTTTAGAAGTGCCCTTTCTTTCAGGCTTGAGCTTTCTACTTTCATCTGATTATTTGAAGGTTTTATGGTAAATGGCTCGAGATAAGTTAAAATTCCCAGTCATGCAAAAAGAATAGAGCCGTTCAAGCTCACAAATTCTGGCTTACAGGCAGGTTTGGGAAGATAATTTAAATAATGAGTGGAGTCTTCTGAATATGCATTAGCTCAGATTTCACTGTAACTATACATAGCTATATGAGCTCAGATTGCAGAACAAGAGTAAATGTTATGTTACATAAAGCATGAAAGTTTATATTTGAATTAGAAAGTAAGCACATATTGTTTGATGGTAATGTCTGATGAAAACAAATACAAAGATAATATTTACAGTTTCAATTTCATGGCAATATATATATAAGGAACATACCTATAAAACACATGAATGTTTCAAATATTAAATAAAACAAGAATTGATTTTTTTTTTTTTTGCAAGGAGGACATTGGGGACCTATAGTTATAAGAGTAAACCATGGATTGTATACACATGAAAAAATATAGTTATAACATCTTGTAACAATTACTTATATGTTTCACTATAATCTCATAAAGAAGAGGAAAGAATTGAAAAAGAGCTGGTTCTGTGTTAAAGCACAATATAAACTTGTGTAGTAGCCATTCAGACTTCATGATAGTAGCCTATAAATTCTCAAAACAAACAGTTCTGCCTTCTTATATGGATAAAGACGTGCAGGATATGCATATACTTTACTTTTATTATTATTATTAGAGTAATATATGTTTATAGTAGAGTCGTTTTGAGGGATAGTTTTTCTTCACTCTTTTATGGAAGAATATTGGACAAGTTGGTTAGCTTGTCTGATTAAATCGTTAAAGCTTGGAGTGGTAGGCTCCATGGAGGGGTGAATGGGTATTAGAAGTAACTGTTTTATGACAATTCTACTTACTGTTGTTTTTTTTTACAAGTGTCCATGTCAATAACTATTTTATTTCCATGCATATTCTCGGACCTTATTAATTATATGAAAATTAATAATCAGTTCTTTGTAAATAAAGTATCATTAACTATGAGAAATATGCATATATTTTAGATCCATAGAATTTATGATATTTATTAATTGAATTTATATAAATGTTAATGGTTTTAATAATGGAAGCAAGAGAGATACTTTAAACAGATATTTGAAGTTGTTTAGTTGTTTAATTCTCAGGTTGTTTTTTATTCAGAAACACACTTTTATTAACAGAAGATATATAAAGATGATAAAAGTATGTTATTTACGATTACTATAAAATATAATAGAATATTTATTCTTATTAATGTGTGTTGGATTCCAGAAAAAGGAGTCAGGACAGATATCAACACTTAGAGCAAGTAATTCAATATGTAAACGGCAGTATCATTTTGGCAGGAGACTTCAATTATATACTATCATCAAGTGATACTAACACAAAAAGCAAAAAGAGAGTTCAGCCTTCTGCAAAAGCATATTGAAATTTACTGAATTATTTCATCTCAGAGATATAAATTAATATTTAGAACCAAATTCATTAATATTTGCACATTATTCTCATAGACATGGAACACAATCCAGAATATACAGGGTTTATATCTCTAACAAATTAGTTGACAAGTTGGGTAAAGTTAAGACAATAGCTGGTACGTTTTCAGACCACATTGCAATCAAGTTTGAATTGTTATTGAACTCTTTTCTATTAATACATTTAAAATGAGAAGAATACCAGCATATATAACAGGTTTGAAAGAATTTAAGGACTTTCTTCTTAAAGAAATCCAGTTCTTTATAGAAACTAACAATACATTGGCTACTTAAGAAATCTATTTATGGTATTCACTAAAGGCATATGTATTTTGTAAAATCAAGAACTGGTTATCAAATAAAATAAAAACGGGCAAGGGATTACTTGAAATACAAGGGAAATTAGATAACATAGAAGAGTTCAGTAATCTGAATAGTAAACACTTCGAAATTTTAAACCATAAAACTAAAATTAATCGAGAATTTTCTGATAATTAACTTCGCTATTAACCCAAGATCTATAAGTAAACTAGCCATGAAAACAAAATTACTTAGTCCAATCACATAAAAGAAATACATTCAAATAGTAGGAAAAAAGGTAATAGAAATAGATAATATTCTAAAGGAATTCAGAGACTGTTATAATAAAATCACCCAAAATAATATACTTATAAATTTGGAAGAAATGATCAAAACATTTATTAGAAAAATATGACCAAATGAAACTAATTGGCAATCCAATTTCTATGTCTGAACTTCAAAACTGAAATTTCTAAATTGAACTTTATAAGATGTTACCCAAAGAAGTTTTGATTATGCTATATAAGGTTTTTCCAAGCTTAAGAATTTAAATAAAGTTCCTCCTTTTTGAAAATATACTCATAACACTCCAATTTTAAAACTGATAAAGATCCCACTGAATACTCTTTGTATAGGCCAGTTTCACTTTTAAATGTAGATTATAAATTATTTGTGGCAATACATGGTAATATATTAGTATGCATTATACCCACCATGACTGAAGATCAAACTGGGTTTATTTTAAATACAGTGCAATGAAAACATATTTGCCCCTTTCATGATTTCTTATTTTTTTGCATGTTTGTCACACTTAAATGTTTCAGATCATCAAATACATTTAAATATTAGACAAAGATAACCCAAGTAAACACAAAATGCAGTTTTTAAGTGATGATTTTATTTATTAAGGAAAAAAAACTATCCAAACCTATATGGTCCTATGTGAAAAAAGTAATTGCCCTCCTTGTTAAATGATGAAGTAACTGTGGTTAATCACATTTTTGGGAAAGCTGAGTTCAATTTCACTAGCCACACCCAGGCCTGATTACTGCCAGACCTGCTGAATCAAGAGATCACTTAAATAGAACCTGTCAGACAAAGTGAAGTAGGCCAAAAGATCCCAAAAAGGAAGACATCATGCCGCAGTCTAAAGAAATTCCAGAACAGATGAGAAACAAAGTAATTAACATCTATCAATCTGGAAAAGGTTACAGAGCCATTTCTAAAGCTTTGGGACTTCAGCGAACCATGGTGAGAGCCATTATCCACAAATGGAGAAAACATGGAACAGTAGTGAACCTTCCCTGGAGAGGCCAGCCTGCAAAAATTACCCCAATAGTGCAGCAACGACTCATCCAAGAGGCCACAAAAGAACCCAGAACAACATCTAGAGAACTGCAGGCCTCACTTGTCTCAGTTAAGGTTAGTGTTCATGACTAAACCATAAGAATGAGACTCGGCAAAAATGGCATGCATGGCAGAGTTCCATTGCGAAAACCACTACTGACCAAAAAGAACATAAAGGCTCATCTCACTTTTGCCAGAAAACATCTTGATGATCCCCAAGACTTTTGGGAAAATATTCTGTGGACTGAAGAAACAAAAGTTGAGCTGCTTGGGAGATGTGTGTCCCATTACATCTGATGAAAAGTAACACAGCATTTCAGAAAAAGAACATCATGCCAACAGTCAAACATGGTGGTGGTAGTGTGATGGTCTGGGGCTGCTTTGCTGCCTCTGGACCTAGACAACTTGCTGTGATTGCTGGAACCATGAATTCTGCTCTGTACCAAAAAATCCTGAAGGAGACTGTCCGGCCATCAGTTGGTGACCTCAAGCTGAAGCGCACTTAGGTTGTGCAGAAGGACAATGATCCAAAACACACCAGCAAGTTCCGTGTGTTTTTATATTGAGCTTTTTATACTGAAAGTCTTTATCAAATGTGTAACTGTGGTGGTGAACTCAGGATACTATTCTACACTTTACACTTGTCCTAAGGTGTCTTTAGCAGTTGTAGATTTTTTTTCTGTCTTATAAAGCATAGCTTTTCCTTGTATTTCCTGTAACACATAGTCAAGGCAACATCTTTACTTCAAACTTTGGAGCAATGCTAGCTTTTAATGGAAAAAAATCTGTTGTATTGGTTTCAGCTAATGAAGGATGAAAAGTTGCATTCAGTAGACTACATTAGAAATAAATATGGTTTGGATAAAGACATTTTGGTTAGATGTACAATTCTGAAGATTATATATAGAGGGGGAAATTAAGTCAATGCAACCAATGTTAAGAGATTTTGTCACATAATTGATTGGCTGTGTCATACTTTTATTGCAACAAAATTCCTTAGGGCATGGTCTCTTGTCCAAATTATATACAGTCCTGAGGAAAGAAACTAAGACTTTGAATGATAATTATTGGAAATATTTTATCCAAATTAATAGTAGAACACCAAGTGAGAAAGATACTAAATTATTTTTATCATCATGTAAACATATATTTCATCCTTAAGATGGAATTTCTTTACTTGGAATTTTTTGTATAGATCTTTGCTTAAACTAGATAAAATTTAATTGATGTTTAAGAAAAAGCAACTTTGTTGGAGATGTAAGGGAGATCTTAAAACAGAATAGCAACACATGTTCTTTGATTGTGCTGTCTTGAGAGCTTTTTGGAACAATAGCAATTCTTTTTTACAGCCGTTTTTGGAGATAAATTTGTTTTATCTAAATCTTAATTCTTTTTAGCAACCTTAGTCCCATGTGTGTTAAAAAACAAAATATCACATTTTGTGCACTGTACTGACCATCACAAGAAAGGTGATTACACAAAATTGAAAGAATGAATTTACTCTGTTATTTAAAGAGTTTATAAGTTTAGGAACTGAAATTTGTTGTCTGGAAATCATCACAATTAAATCAAGAACAATGTATGGACAAAGTTTAAAGAACTGCTAGACAAACAAAAATAAAATATTTTCAAACTGAACTGACATGCAACAGTAAAATTACCAGAAAATTGGTGGACACATTTGTAAATAGCTACTTTCTTTATTTTTGTGTTTGTAAAGTTGGACTAGAGTATTTTTCTTATTTTCTTTTTTTTTTTTTTTTTTGGTTCTTTAGTATGTATAGAAATTTCTGATTGTAAATTTTGTTGTGATAATATTATATGAAAAGTTAATAAAAAAAGCAAAGAAAACTCAATGATTTAGAAAACAGACTGAGATGAAAGAACATTAGAATTCATGGTATACCTGAAAAGTATGAGGGAGACAATATAATAAATTTCTTAGCTACATGGCTACATAAAACATGAAATCTTCCTGAAATGTTATCTTTTAGAGGTGAAAGAGCACATAGATCCTTGAGACCACCATCTAAGAAGGAAAATTATAGTTAAGTTCATGTCTAGCTTAGAATAACATTAAATATTAAAAGCAGCTAGTCCAACCCACCTATTAAAATAGGTGAACATGTAATCAGATGTGAAAATGATTATTCCAATAAAGTAATGAGTAAAAGAAAACCCTGCTTGTTTTATGTAATCAACATTACTATCTAAGTAATATGTTAATTAGAAGTAGTAAAGTGCTGGGGATATTGTTTTCCTTGTTCTTTTGTAATGCAATGCTTCCACAGGTCATTTATGAAACAGTCAGAATGTAGCGTTCTGGAGAGAGAGAACATTCTTTTGTTCTCAAGCTTTCTCAATTTCCCCACCTTGTGTTGAAGAAAATCTAGGTTAAAGTTCATCACTGATGTTTGTGAAAGAAGGAAAATAATACTTGTTTCTGAAGTATATATGTGAAAAGCTACTCAAAATAACACCTCTTTTTTTTCCATAGAAGTGAAAAATTGATAAGGCAAAAACTATAGTAATGTTATAAAATATTATCTCTCTCTCTCTCTCTCTCTATATATATATATATATATATATATATATATATATATATATATATATATATATACACACACACACACACACATATATATATATATATATATATATATATATATATATATATATATAGTATTGTAACAGATTTGCTAACATTTTACATGTTAGCTTATGCTGCAGTGTTGTTAACTTTAACTATATATATTAACTGTACATATTAATTGAAGGAAGTAATGTTAGATGTAAGTTGCCTATTAAAACAGTTTAAAAAAAATTAAGAAGCATGAAAAACTTAGAAGAATTTAGCAGCTGCTGTGTGCTGTGAGTTGTCATTTTCACATGCTGTAGCCAGATTCTGATGTCAGCATGTAAAGTTTAGATCAGAACAGCAGTTCACAAGTGTGAAGCATACACATATTCAAATTAACTAATCAGGAATTCTTTTATATATAGTAAAGGTTGCTTGTAATATTATAATTAATAAGAGTAAACATCTTATAAATATGCATATGCACAAGGAATGCAATATCTACTATGTAAGATTAATAAAAGTGCAGTATTAGTAAATTAAGAAATATTTACACATAAATAACACAACCAAACTCACATAGTATCCCATAATACTTGTTCACAGTTTTGTCCAGTAGTTAATACACCATAAAGAAGCTGACTAAAACTATTAAAACCAGAAAATATTTTTAATATTCTATAAAATCAAGAATATAGGTTAAGTGCTTTTATCCATAAAAATTTAGGACTTCATCTGAACCTTGTTAAATTAGTATGTCTTACATTTAAATATCAAATTAAAATAGCTCATATGACTGAGCATGTCCTATCACATCACAACCATCATTAAGAAAACTATTTAATCAGTCCCTTGCTTAAGTCCATGTAATGTATACTGAGTAATAAATCAAGGTTAAAATAAAAATAATGAAAACAGTAATGAATAAAAGCCAGTTATTTGAAAATCATTCAAACAGTACTAGCTCTGAACTTTAAAACTGGTGCTACAGAAACGTGGTCATTCAAACCTAGACCGTACGTTGCACCTAATCTTAATTTACAAGTCAGTTCCCTTTGCTCTGGCTTAGTCTCCCAGGCACCTCCTCTCATATCTGGTGTCACCATCTTCAGGAGTCCAAATAAAAATTTTGATGACAAGCAGACAGATGTTTATCAAAAGCATGTTGTTAATATTATATTTTGAAATAGTGTACAGGTGTTCATAAATTCTTCTCCTGAACTGTCTCTTTGTCTTATCAATGTAAAATTATGAACATATTTGGCAAATTGGTATGTAAACTACCCCTTTTGTGTTACAGTTTCCACATGTTAAGAAATTCTTATAGGAAAATGCATCAAAATTAATAACGTACTTCTCTAGAATATAGGGGCATTGTTTACAAGCTCCACATGTACGAGTGCCAGTACTCCTTATTATGTTGGAGTTGGTAGGGTGTTCTAATAAATATTTACAATTCCTAGCAGGTTTAACTACAAAATTAGGTCTTTCTCCCAAAATGTTGTAGATACATTCATTAACCTTTAGTATATTCCAGTTATCATAAACAATTTTCTTAATTCTTTTAGAAAGAATATTATATGTTAACATAAAATAATTTGTATAACTGTTACTGTTTATGTTAGTGCTTGTCTTTTTTGTGATGCACTCTGGATATCCTGTCCCAAGCAAGGTTTGTATCTATTCTCACAATTATTTCCCACATATTCCTTAACATTATTTAAAAATTGTAATGGATAGTTTCTGTCTGCAAACATATCAGAAATATGTTCTACCTCCATTAAGAAAATATTAGTCAGAACACATCCTTGTGGCCTTTAGCTGACCCTAAATATTTTTCTCACATGGTTGAGGTTGACAGCTGAAAAAAATCTATGTAACAATTTGACAATGAAAGTTTTCTGTGTATTTTGGAACATAAATATTCATTAACGAGGCCCTAAAAAATATCTACATAGAAAAAATGGACTTCATTGCTCAGGTGCATATGAGTAAATTTAACACATATGTAGTGTTATTAATATACATTACAGTATTACAGCATACATTAACTTTGTATTAAATGTCTGCACCCTTTATGGAGGATCCTGGTAATGATATTATGGCTACACAAGTTGACCTTGCACAGCTTATCGGCTTGCTAGGTCAGCAAGTGAGTATTCTTTCAAACAACATAGACAAGCTGGTCAAAAGACACCTTACTATGCTGAACCATTGACTCGTTCTACTTCCAAGGATGTTGTCCATTAGCCGAATAATGACTCTGCGAATATTTAACATGTCAGTGTTGCTGTCATTGATGTGTTATATTGAGATGTGTATGTACAGTATGGCTGCAAGAGAATATTACAGTCTCTGATATGAGCTAATGTACTGATGGCCATTGCTGCCATTGCATTACATTCTCCTTCTGTAACAGCTGTAGTAATATGCCTCCTGAGAGAGAACTGTTGACATGCTTAGTACATTTGCATTTGTGATGTTGAATTGGTAATTGTACGTTTGACTTACATTGGTCTTAGAAAGTTAGATAGTTGATAACATCAACAATATTGTGAATAATCTTGTGAGGGTTGTGAAGTCTGAAACTGCAATGTGTTTCTTTACTTTCTAATTTTTCTCTTTAATGATTTTCTAGTACAATCATATGGTGCTAAACTGAGGGCATCCAATGACCATCGCTGCTTTTGAGAGGTATGACTGTGAGAATCTTTGATGCCTAAGGCCTACTACTAATGGACACACATAAGCCAAATAAATCTCTGCTGTCACATGTTGAGGTCATTTCTGTACAAACTGCCCACCTTTTACTTGCTTACACTATCAAGCAATGAAATGCAGGCATATGCCACTCATTCATATTATTATGTAATACACTCCAGGTTCAATAAATATCTTATAAATCCAGCAGTTGCAGCAGTTTTAGTTCAGGGCTGACTCTGTCTGATGCAAACAGTATGCTGCCAATACATGGGGAGGCAAAGGTTGTGATAGTTGCCTGGCATCAATGTTAGTATATATATGTGCTTAGAAGGAAGGTTTTAGGCCCTTAGGTGGTGAGTGTGTGTGCTATGCATTGGCTCTTAGCCAAGCAGCTGCTGGTTCCCTCTCTGACTCAACATCTGCATGTGGTTGTGGTGACCTTGGCGTTGGTGGTGGGATGTGTGCTCCTTCCCCTTGTTGATCCTGCTGAAGCTGTTTTCTCAGGATGATGATGTGTAGCGTGCCACACACACTGACTATTTCAGTACATGTTCATGGATTGCTGGTGGCTGGTGTGGTTCACTGGGTTAGGGACATTAGCATGGGTGATGGTGTTGATGGTTCAAATCTGGTAGCATCTACATATTTCCCATACATGTCAAACAGAGCACCTCACTGGCCCTCTTCAAGAGACATCTTGATGAGTGGATGGGAAATAGAAGGTTCACCCCGGGGATCACCCCAATGGCTCTACTTGATAGAGGCACTGGGAATGAATGTCAGGTGGTACGATGCCAGGGCAATTCTGCGAGATAGGCTTGTAAAGGCTCCAGGGCCATTAGCCTAGTACACACCTATGAACCTATGTATCTAGGCACTGGAACTGTGACTTCAGCATCCCAAACAGACAGTCTATGATATTTCTGGTTTAAGTGTGTGCCTCGTTATGGTGTTCTTCAGCGGGTGTATGTAGATTTCTGATGGGTTTCATCAGCCACAGTTGCAGTGCATAACCTGCATCCCGCAGTAAATGGCCCTGTGGGATATCACTCCCTTGCAAACATCTAATATAGATGGGAGGTGTGCCAGATATGCGAATTGTGGTAACATACATGCTCAAGATGATTCCCTTGGCATTGCACACAACTTAGCAGTTAATAATGTGGAAGTCCCTTCTATTTATATACAGCCTTCCATGTTCCCCGGGTGGTGCCTTAATTTCTATGTGTGTGGAATCTATAGCACCCTGGACTTCAAGGTAATGTGCTACATGGTAGAGCTTGTGTATATTTCTGGTTCTATCCTCAGGAGTACAGGGAAAATATATGTGGTCACTGGCATGTTGGAGCCTAGCATTTAAGAATTGATGGAGGATTCTGGATGCTGATGGCTGTGACACCCCCAGTATGCCCTCTGTTTGTCTCTGAAAGGTACATGTAGCTGAGATTCTAAGTGCTTCAAATGCCTTTGTGTCAAGTGGATGGGTTCCCCTTGGTTTGCCCTGGTTCTGATTTGAGGATGACAGAGGTTGCAGACTTCTGTAGTGTGTCTCTTTCCACCCTGCAGTGCATCATATAGGTCATTATAAGTTAAACATGGTCTGAAAACTCTTCAGCTTCTTGGCCTTGGTCTATTAGTAGCAGCAGCATCAACTTCAGCCTATTTCCCATCCACATGAATTAAAGCACCAGTAGCCCTTAATATCGTTTCTGTGTAGACTCCCTTCTGTGGCTGTATTTCAGTAGGTTTTGGAATTCTCAGAGAAAACCAGCACTATGTCTACATGCTTGCTTCATAGCTTGTTGACTAGCTCTTCCATCTTGGATTTGTTGATTAGCATACAATTCAGCTGCTTATGCTGTAATTAGCTTGCCACAGTGTTTACCTTGTTTGTGCGGTGGTGCACGCTGCTTTCTGAATCCAAAACCTTGCACTACCATGGGGGCAACAGGATGCACATGTGGAGTAAATTGGACTGCGTAGGCTTTATTAAATATGGATGTCTGTCTTTAGCTTAAATAGTCCTGACCGAGACTGACAATTCTAGGCAGCTCCCTCTGCTTCCTTTTAATTATTACTGAATGAGGAGCTAAGAAAAGCAACTAGGGAGTTGTCAGTATAGCATGCCTACGTTGCAGATTCTGCATCTCAGGAAGCTGTATAATTGCCTTGACTATCTACACCTACTGTATGGATGCAAAATAAAGGTCATACATCTATATTTTTGTCCTGGTCCCCTCCATTAAACACATCACACCCAATGATGTTTGTCAACCTGTACTAAACTTCCATAAACCTAATTTTATTGACCAATATTTTAATTTATTAATCACAGCATAACATCCATATAACTGTTAACTAGGGCAGCATGATCTTGCTAACCCTGACCTAATAAGCAGCATCCTTACCTCCAGATGCTTACGTTAATTTCACACTTATTGAATTAAGCATCCAATCAAATGAGCAGCCTCTCTGCTTTACTTACTTTTACTTAACAAGCAGCATCCAGCCATTCACTTTCATTTCCATCTCATTGAAATAAACATCCAACACCAGAGGGGAACAGAAGAGGGACACACCTGCCCCTCTTCTCTGCCCACCATTCTGATCAGGCTGTTCCCCCTCCTTCATTCCAAAACTTTCAACAAACCTTCTAAAACAAACCTAACTATACATTAAAAAGGTTGAAACCAACATCATTTGGTGTACTTCATCAACATCCCAATGCCCTATCATATAAATACCCAAAGCAGCCAGTTGCCTAAGTAACTGAAATTAAACTGATGATCCCTCTCCAATGCAAAAGTAATACCCACACCTTTGTATAACTTCTGTAAATTAAACAGATCCTCACTTATCCTAACTACCAATGGAAGCTTTGTAATTATTCCCAGACCATTGCCTGCCAAATGTACCACCAGAACTCTAAAAAGCCCAATGCCACCTGAAACAAAGCAAGCCCAATTACATGCCATTCTGCAGCGTTCTTCTGCCACCCAAAGAATACACCAATGAACAAAATGAGATTGTCTTTCATAAAATATCAATTTAATAGTAATCCAGCCACCACACCCAAATATCTATTATAAGGCAAAAAAGCATTTGAAGACCAACATAGCATTTTCTGACCAGGAAACCACCCTCATAAGGACTCCAGTATATCCATAAAGCAAATACCACACAGATTGTAACCCAATGAACTTCCCCTTTTCCAACACCACCCTTTGCAACAAAAACATTCTTGTCAATAGCCATCATCTGCTAGTCTTCATGCTATCAAACCTACCCAAACCCTTCAAACATATGAACCACCCTCCAAGATTTAGTAAAGTCACATAAACCTGTCACCCATGTAACTATACTAATTTGGAGCTAAATCCGCCTTGACCAATTGAACTACCTTACCGTGTTCCAAGCCTGAACCAAATATTGCAACAATTCTTCCCACCAAAACCGTTCCTCCTCAGACAGCTAGAACACAAATTTAACAAATCTAGCAAAGTCTTATCATACTCCTTCCTTTTTAAAGCTGACCCAGACTCCTGAACCAAGCATGTATTCTGTCTATCCACCCTGACACACATCATTTATCAGCACCAGCAACTCTTACCACTGCCATATTAACCAAATGAAAATTAACCCTTTTCCCCTACTACTTCTCCTGCTAAACCTACAATGCTAGCCAAATTGATAATAATTCCAAATATTCAACATCCCTCCTCCAATTGTCCTTCCCTCCTGCCAGTCAGCGAGGAACAAACCAGCCCCCATCCCAAATTGTGCCCCCAATCCAATACCTCCTGCCACATTTGTAAACAAATGCAAATCCCCATGAACAACCCAATCAGTATGCTAAAAGGCCATACCATTAAACTTCTCCAAAAAGACAGCATAATGCTGGAACAGCACAAAGCAACTTATTAACCTTCAACCACTGATGTATGCTCCCCATTCCATAAAAGGTCATGAACCCACACAAAAGAAACAAGCTGAGAAAGTGTCCAACATGCAAACTTTAGGAGCCCAAAAAAACTCAATGACATCCTTAATCCTCATCTTGTCCTTTGATTTCCCAATCAAAGTTTTACTTTCAACATGTTAACTTTGCATCTGGTAAAGAAAATCAACCATGACCTGCATCCACTATGATTCCCAGAGCAATGCCTATGCTTAACCATCTAACGTCTGCCTAGCCAATGGAACACCTAGTTCCTCACATATCTCCAGTACCTACAATGCTCCATCAAAACCCTACACCTACTCTTAAAAAGTCATCCATATAACATACTATCTCTTGGCACCCCAAAGGGAAGAATATCAAATGAACCAAATAACCTACCTCCCCACCAAACCTTGCACAATCTCTTGCTTCCTCTATAAGTTATGAAGATTCCTACAAATTGACCCCTCCCACCCTTGAGTAAATATAAAAATCCTTAAGAAAACCCTTCTCTTAATTCATACTCAACCGCTGCATCATGAAATGGTATGAGTAGCTGACGCAATACCCGTATGTTAATGGAAAATGCATGCCCCCAGTGTCCCCTTTGATCCTTGAGAGAACACCCCACCCCAAAAAAAATTCTCTTCACCCTGGCTACCCTTCAAACAAAGGAACATCAAAAATAACCCACTGATTCAGGCTAGGATGAAATTAGCCAACATGCCTTCCCATCTGTCACTTGCGCATTTGAATATGTACCCGCACACTTCAAACAAATGTGTGAAAACCTACATGACACCCACAAACATACCCCCATCCCGGCCTATTAACTATACCAAGATTGGCAAGGCCAAGGTAATATTCTTCTCCAACCAAACCACCATGTAATAAATGAAATGTAACACATAATGAAGCTTATAACCCAGTTGTCCGCTGTCTTTAGCCACAAGACCACTAAAGCCTCCATAGTCTTTACTGTTTTGCAGTTTCTGATTCCATCAGATCATGAACCCATCCACATTAATTAATTCAAATTATCCACATACTCACCCATTCCAAATTTTTCTTTTAACTAAAACCGGTGGGTGAGCGTTTAAATACCCCCCCTACCCCAGTGCTTGCTTAGCTAATCAGTCAATCAAACAGATTCCAAGGTCAAACCCCACCTCAGTGATGATTCCACCCCACCTATGGACAACCACAAAGTCTCCATAATTAAACCTAAACACCTACTTCACTGTTCCCCTGACATATATCCTCTTCGTCTGTTCCCATACTACTCCCATATTGCACAACTCTGACATGCCTAAATGAGCACCAAAAATGTATCATTACCTGTGACCTCACTGCATACTGCCCCAGTGGCCAAATACCCCTTGCAGCAGCATCCATCCCTGACAACATCACTTCCATTGAACCACTGGCTGAAGCAAACTCTGCTCTTCCACCATCTCTCATCTCACTGTATAGTGCTCCAGCGGCTGAAACATTCATTGCAGCAGCAGCCATCACTAGTTGAGGCCAACATCTGTGACCTCAATGCACACTGCTCTAATGGCTGGAACATCTACCACAGCAGCATCCATCACATGTCAAGTCCACTTCCCCTTGGCCACCGTTTGATGCAAACTCTACATTTCCACACCATCTGTGACCTCATCGCACACCGCTCCAGTGGATGGCTCTGAATTCTGTTGCCACTGGGTCCCCTACCTCTGCCTCTTGAAACAATTCTTCAGCTTGCACAACAATAGTTGCTGATTTCTGCCTCAAAGCGTGTATACCAGCCATCTAGGAAAATTAAAAACAGGATTCCTAGAGACAAAAAAAAATAAAATAAAGAATATCAAATCCTGTACCACAGGCACTACCACTCAAGCTTTAATCCTCTGCTCCAACTGCCAAACTGCCATTTAAGTAAACCTTGGGCCAACTGTCCTTCATATCATTTTTAAATAGCTAATTACTTTATTTTTCCATGTGCAAAGCAAATCCCTTAACCAGTATGCCCACCCCTAACAAATCCATCTCCACCTGCCTCAACATTATCAGTTCCACTCTCAGCCCTCCCCACATAGAATAACCACAGTATGCACCTGCACACCTTTCAGTACACCAGCGCCATATACAGAATAAATGAAGCTTGTCCTTAAAGTGACAATTAACCCCGTACTTTGTGCAGTAAACACCTTAGCAGTTATGCTCTCCACCACCTCTTTAACCTCTTATCACAATAAATCTGGACAAAGCGTGACAAAATGGGAAACAGATTTTTAGATACTGCTCTTATAACCTTATCAGGTTGCTAGAGTAACAGTTTGTGTGAATTTATCATCTGAAGGATTGGAAGTATGAAACTCAAATACAGTCATTATTTAGTGACCTCAACCCTCCAATATCACCAATTTTATGAGGGCTAGACCAAGATTAAGACCCAAAATCTGGGCATTTTGTGAAAGTCAGTAAGGGTGAAGAGGTATGAAGCTACTGATTCACAGTTAAGTGGCTCCATCTGCAAATACACGTGCACAACAATGAACTGCTTCTAGTGGCTGTTTCTCAGCCCATGAACAACCCAAGGAACTGCTGCTCCCACAAACCATACACCACCAAAAAAAAAAACAAAAGAGAGAATCTCTCCACTGCCCTGCAAGTACCAGAGCCGTGTCAGCAAGCTCCCCCCAAAGGACATGCAATCCAAAATGTAAATACACAGCATCATACAGCAACCTGAAAAAAACATACCACAACCCCACAGAGACCAACATCCACTACCTTTGGCAATCCCATGCAAAAAAAAAAGAAGCTCAGCTGTGCTAACCCCATGACCGCAGCCATTGCCCCCACAAATGTAGAAAGCTGATTGAACAAACGGTTCATTGTCACCATGCAACTCAGAATGACATGAACTCTGAAACCCATATGTCCACCATCACCCAGCAAATCCACTCCTCAACAATATCCAAGAGGACCAAAAGCTTCAGGAGGAACAAATTAAAATACGTGGCAAAATCTGGACACTGTGAAAATCTGAACAACTGAGAGCATGGCACATCCCCCACATGCGAACACAGCAAGGCACCACAGCTGAACCAGCGACCCCAACAGGCACTCAAGAGGCAAATGACCAAACAAAACAAAAGAAAGATAGGGGCACTTGGTCATCCAGAGTTGACTTCCAGGAAAATATAAAACTGTCATACAAAGCATCAACCACAGTGTCCTACCAAATCAACAGAACTTTTAAATTAATGATACAAAAAAAATCAGGAATGTCTACATAGTCCAGTCACTGCATCAGCTCAACTGTGAAAGCAAACAAAAGAGAAATTAACCCAACTCACCCCATCTCTCTACCCAAGTGTCCACCACAATCTTTGCCGGATACAACTTGCTTCTCTCCAAGATCTGTCTTGACCCACCAAAGGAAAACTAGAGCCCACCACACCAAGCAACAAGGAATGATGAAGGACGACTCTCACTTCACTGCAAACATCCAATCCTCCCCAATTTATTTTTCATCAGAGAGGTGAAGGAGAATGGCCCTCCTATCCAGTGGTTCATTAGGACTGTGAAGTCTGCCTTTTCAAATGACCATCACTATTTCCTGACTTCAGTACTCAAAGATTTGCTGAAGTTTTGCCAAAAAGCCACAATTCTATATGCAACAGGCCATATATGAGGCAAAATCTGATCTGCAAAAAAGCAGTACAATTACTGCAGCCACATTGTACTGATGGTTAGCACCACACCACGCATGTGCAGTGTTAGCCATTACTCTACCTCACTCGGAGCCCATGAAAAGCCATTCACAGCTTCAGCTGAGGAAATAAACCCCAGTCGTAATTTAGTATTTCAGTTACTAAAATTACGTTATTATGCAATCAATATTACCTTTTACTTAAAAAGGATTCACCCTACTGGCAACAAGGCCCACTGTAAAAAGTTACCAGCATGTGTTTCCTTAAGTATACAATATGCCAACATTTTAAATATGAAACATTCTATAAAATCTCCATCTGTGAAACTTCAGTTAAGAATTCATTGCTTACCCCTCTGTGGTGCTACTTGTGTTCAACAGAACTGTATCCTACTGAACAACTCAGGTCAGAAAAAAAAGCCGTTTACACCCAGCTTCAACCACCTCTTCCAGACATACAACTATTAATCAATGGCTACCTGACCACACCAGTACCTACAAGTCATCTTGGACATCAACCTACCTTGTAGCAAGTTCACGTCAAAATGTGAATTCCTTACTGAGTTACAATTGCATAAAACCCATCAAGCCTCTTAACTCACCTCATTTCCTCCCAATCCTCCTAATTTACCATTTATCTCTCTCATTCCCCCGAAGCTAACTTTCTTCCCTTACTCTCTTAATTCCCATTGCTATTTCTACCTAAACCGCACCTGAAGATGTCCCTGGACAAATTGGTTTGTTACCAAACCTTATATATATATCTATATATATATCTATATATATATATATATATATGTAATCCATATCTAATCTCTCTCTCTCTCTCTCTCTATATATATATATATATATATATATATATATATATATATAAAAATGTGTGTGCATATAATTCTGTTATGCCCCCCAACCCACACACACACACAAACGCATGTGGGCCTTCTAGACTCTGAATGCTTTGGCCCTAAATCCTTGTCTGCAGAATGTACAGCAGGCTTCTGTCTGCATAGACGTTATTACCAAAGCCAATCTCTTTGACCACACAGTCTTATTAACAAACCAATGTCTTTGCAAAATAAAACTCATTCCTGCAAAGCCAGGCTACCCTTGCCATTATCACTTTTACATTTAAGTTTCAATTATACGTTTTATTTGGATGTTGTACATGTAAATCCTTTTAAGCAGTAATGTAATTACAGAGTATATTCAGAAAACAGCATTTGGGAATTTATAAAATATGATAAGGTTCATAAAACAAACCTTTAAAATGTGCTCTAATTGAAAGTAGTGTATTATAATAAATACCCTTAAGAGATGGTGAGATATTGCTGTGTTATGCTGGAATGGCATAGCCAATGTCAGTAACAAGTAACTAGTATCTTCTTCTTCTTCTTCTTTCGGCTTTTTCCCGGTTAGGGGTCGCCACAGCGGATCACCTTGTCCGCACATTGAATGGCAGTGGAGTTTTACAGTGTCGAGTTGCCAGCTCGGCGCCCAACCTTCCACAGAAGGCACACTCACATGCACACCTAGGGCCAATTTAGAGTGTCCAATCCACCTGCAGCATGTCTTTGGGATGTGGGAGGAAACCGGAGCACCCGGAGGAAACCCACGCGACCACAGGGAGGACATGCAGACTCCGCACAGAAGGCACCCCAGCAACAAGTAACTAGTATGATCTATTAAATTATGTATGGAGTTCTGGATTTTTATAATCTTTAAGTATAGTTTACTGCATATTAGGATGTATTGTTAGTACAGTTTTTATTGTTGCTTAGATTTATAGTTTTTAGAGCAACTAAACTTTGTAAAAACAAATGAAAATACATACAGATAATAAAATAATTATAATGAAAAATAAGCAAAATATGATGCTTGGATATCAACTATTGTCTATATTCTAGTATGCTAACTCTTTACAATTTTTTTTTATATAATTGGATTGTGTTAGGAATAAGCATTATCATTATAAATTCCAGAGCAATACTGTTACACCTTGATTATGTAAGCTGCAGTCATAAGGAGAATCTTTCTCAAAAATGGCTGTTGTCTTACAGAAAACATGCTGCATATTTCTTATCTCTCTCTTTACATATATATATATATATATATATATATATATATATATATATATATGTATGTATATATATATATATATATATATATATATATATATATATATATATACATAGATATGTGTTTGTATGATTTTGTTTCTTTTTTAAAGCAATGCATAGCTTATATCAAACCTGATTTCCTATTATAGCAATGTAAAGTTTATATCAAGCCTGATTTCTCTGACTACACAACACAAACGTCAAACAATAACAGACTGTCAGAAAACTCTTGAATTAAATAAATTGACAAAATTAGCATGTTTAAAATCAAGATTGCATTACTCTTGGAGTCTATATGTAGTAAAGAAAAACGTAAAGGAAAATATGCATTTCATTAGCTGGATGATGTCTGTCAGTCATTGAATTTCTCTTGATCATAGCTGCATCTGAGTCAGTGTGACAGTAAGACAATTAAATAAAAAATGATTAGTATTTTTAAGGAAGGTAGTGCATTGAGTAGGACATTACAGGACTCTAGGTTTCAGATTAGTGCTGACAGTTTAATTAACTACTGGTTGATACAGATGCATCCAACATCTGCCACAAGTTTACAGCTTGGATAACACATATTATTAGGCAGCTTGTATACAGACTGTGCTAATTAAGTGAATTAAAAATAAATGACCCAAAGTTTCAAGAAATATTGGATTATTGTACAAATGCTCAATTTTCTGCTACATGCTTACTTACATACTGAAACACTGCAGTTGCAACTGTCATATTGCTCATGAAAGCACATACCAGTACTGGACATTTAAATGAAAAGCTAATCACTATCATTACACAAGATACTGTCCGAGGGACACACACACACACACACACACACACAAACCTCATTTAACCACTTGTACACAACACAATATATATCCATTACCTAGGCCTTGCTATAACAATATTGCTAGGCCTTGCTATAACAATATTCCACAGTCGCACAGTCTCTTACCCTTAAATGTTTGATATATCTGAAAGTTTCAACATTAACAACTGAAACCCACACTTACTTTTATAACATGCAACTGAGCTTCCTTCTTCCTAGAACTGAAATATTCGATAATGTAAACCACAACATATTTTTATACTGCTAATATCTGACAGAAGGAATAACACTCTCACACATGCACACACAGATACACACACAGATTGACAGACAAATGGATAGATAGACAGAAATAGGGATGTCCAAGCACAAAACAAGTGGTGGTCAGCAAAACGAAATCTTTAGATAAAATATACAGACACAGTTTCCACAACAACATCCAAGGGATCACTCAATGGCTAATGGAATAACAACAGCAGGTTTATTGGTAAGCACTTTCGTGATGTAGATACACCACTTCATCAGACCTATAACTGACAAAACAGGTTGTGCTTATATACTCAATTAATTTAAAAACAACCAATCAAATCCAACGCCAGTAATTACACATCCCTTTTTTAAAAGGATACATTAAATAAGCTGAAACAATCAGAATATATGCAGAAAACATAAAAAGCAACTTTCTTTAAAAGATTATTATAAAATTTACATTACCAAAACTTAATATTAAAAAATTAAAAATACTATTAACACAAACTATAACAAACTATTTCTGCAAAAAGCATCAGTTAAATACATTAAATGCTTCAAGCTGGTCACTTCCTGGCTAGTGGTCTTGATTTTAACAGGGATTTAAGGGGTACCCTATCATTCAGGCCCCTCCCTTTGTCTGCCCTTAACCTTACTATCCATCTACTCTCTGATGTTTCAGTTGAGTTCACTGTATCCCCTCCTCATTCATTTTCATATATCATTTCAACTGCCATGAATCTGAAAGTATGTGTGGCATCTGTTTTATTTACATGCTTTGCCAGTGCATTAGTATTATCACAATTCCTGATTTTAAGCATGTTTTCCCTTATCCTATACCTAAATTTCCTGTTGGTTTTGCCAACATAGAAAGAACAGCATAAATTGCATACAGCTAAGTAAACAATATTTGTATTGTTACAACATGCTTTAACATTAAATTTGAATTCCATTTGAAGGTCAGGATGTGCAAATGTATTACTTGTAAAAATAAATCTTCATTGGTTGCAATTATGGCATGGAATTGTGCCTTTCTTATCACCCTGTTCATTCTTATTTCCTTTCTTATTAGAGTAACATAAAAGTTGTTTAAGTGATTTTTTATTCTTATAGGAAAAATATGATCTGTCACCTACAATAGGTGCTATGTCAGGGTCTTGGTTTAAGACAGGCCAATATTTCCTAATAACATCTGTTACGAACTTCACATCACTTGAGAACTCAACTGGCACACGTACCTGTCTATCTACACTCTTCCTATATTTACTTAGTACTCCTTCATCTGAGAAATAAGGTCACTAGATTGGCGTAGCTGTTGGCCCTTGAAGTGCCCATAGCTACGCCTTCTGTCTGCAAATATATCCTGTGTTCAAACATCATAGCGTTGTTCTCTAGTATGAGCATCATTAATTGGCATATCAAATCAACATGTCTGCCCTCATAGGTTTTATTCAATATCAAGTATTATGTGAAGCAGAATTGTTTAATAAATTGAGCAGTGGTAGAAAGGACAATTTCTTTAATATGAACAAACAAGAAAATGACATTAAAAAAACATTACTATCAAACCTGCAGACAAAGGAGGTCCGATAGTAATCATGGACAATGTTTATTATAATATGACTATACATGAGATGTTGAATGACAGTAATGTATATAAGCTGATTAATCCTTCTAAACTTAGGAAATTGATAACTAATGTTGAGCATACGTTATATGACATGTTGTTAGATCACACTATAGATTTTGATTTATATAACTATTTTTAAGTTGTGAAACCTTTGACACCAGTTATAAACGGATTACCCAGGGTCCATAAGAACCCTGTCACACCTCCTTTGAGGCCTATTGTTTCTGGCAACAACTAGGTAACTGTGCCCCTTTCTGTATTTGTAGAGAAAAACTCGAGGCCAGTAGTTGATAAAAACAGTAATATTCTCAAAGACTCTAGACAATTTCTACAGGACTTATTTAACTTTAGTAAGAGTGTTGATTTAGAGAAGGGTACAGTGTTGCTGGTTATATTAGATGTTCGCTCCCTGTTCACATGCATTCCGAATATACAGGGGGTTGACATGCTACGTGAACACTTAGTACAAGTGCCAACAGCTACGCCAATCTAGTAATGGCCGGATGGGAGAATAAACATGTGTTATCACAGAACAGATGGGACCAACTGATTTTTTATAGGCGTTTTGCTGACGACCTGTTTCTGTTATGGAGGGGTGATGAAGCAGAGCTGATGAGTTTCTGTGATTTCATAAACGCAACCACAAGTTTTCTTGAATTTGAGGTCAATTTCTCTCTTAGTGAAATGAATTTCCTTGACATCTGTATATATTGGGATGGAGATGGGAAATTATCCACCAGAATACACAGAAAAGAATGTGAGAGGAATAATTTTTTGCATAGAAGTAGCATGCACCCCCAACATATTTTCAGAAATGTAGTGAAGGGGCAAACCCTGCAGCTATCCAGACTCACTACTGAAGATGAGGTATTTGATACTGAATTCGGAGTGCTGGAACAGAGGTTTGTGGATAGGGGGTATACTGACTCGAGAACCCACGAGATAATATCTGGTGCAGCAGAATTAAGGCACAATGAAGGGAGACCTTATTTCTCAGATAAAGGAGTACTAAGTGGAAGGAATCAGAAATATTGAAAGCGTGTAGATAGACAGGTACGTGTGCCAGTTGAGTTCTCAAGTGATGTGAAGGTCGTAACAGATGTTATTAGGAAATATTGGCCTGTCTTAACCCAAGACCCTGACATAGCACCTATTGTAGGTGAAAGACCGTATTTTTCCTATAAGAATAAAAAAATCACTTAAACAACTTTTATGTTACTCTAATAACATAGGAAATAAGAATGAACAGGGTGATAAGAAAGGCACCATTCCATGCCATAATTGCAACCAATGAAGATTTATTGATACAAGTAATAAATTTGCACATCCTGACCTTCAAATGAAATTCAAATTTAATGTTAAAGCATGTTGTAACAATACAAATATTGCTTACTTAGCTGTATGCAATTTATGCTCTTCTTTCTATGTTGGCAAAGCCAACAGGAAATTTAGGTATAGGATAAGGGAAAACATGCTTAAAATCAGGACTTGTGATAATACTAATGCACTGGCAAAGCATGTAAATAAAACAGATGCCACACATACTTTCAGATTCATGGCAGTTGAAATGATATATGAAAATGAACGAGGAGGGGATACAGTGAACTCAACTGAAACATCAGAGAGTAGATGGATAGTAAGGTTAAGGGCAGACAAAGGGAGGGGCCTGAATGATAGGGTACCCCTTAAATCCCTGTTAA